>NW_024081878.1:75839-88022 GCF_003009895.1 Hyaena hyaena
GTCTGTGACTCCCTCTCTCTCTGACCCTCTCCTGCTCATGCTGTCTCTCTCTCTCTCTCCTAGAAATAAATAAAACATTAAAAAAAAAACCATTTTGTTTTATTCAGACCTTCAACTGATTGGACAAGACACACCCACATGCTGAAAGTGATCTGCTTTCCTCAAAGTCCACTGATTTAAATGTAATCTCATTTAGGGGCACCTGAGTGGCTCGGTTGGTTAAACATTCGACTTCGGCTCAGGTCATGATCTCACCCCTCATGGGTTCCAGCCCCGCGTCGGGCTCTGTGTTGACAGCTAGCTCAGAGCCTAGAGCTTGCTTCAGATTCTGTGTCTCCCTCTCTCTCTGACCCTCCCCTGCTCATGCTGCCTCTCTCTCTATCAAAAATAAATAAAACATTTAATTAAAAAATTAAATGTTAATCTCATTCAAACACATGCTCATAAAAATACTCAGAATAATGTTTGATCAAATAGCTAGTCACCCCAAGGCCCAGCCAAGCTGCTACATCAAATTAACCATTTACATGGCTAAGTAACATCCTGGAGAGCTGTGGGATTTGAGTGGTCAGGAGGTCCTCTCTTAGGAGGTGACATTGAAGATGTGATGTGGATGATAAGCAGTGAAGTGAACACACATGGGACACTCTGTGGGAAGGAAAACAGCTCTGTAAAGGAAACATAATGGTGATTCGAGTCAAGCAGCACAACAAAAGCCTCTGTGACTGGAGCACTGAGGAGAGTGAAGACAAAGAGTACTTCCAGATGGGACTAGAGAAAGGTCACGCAGCTATGGTCTGCAACTCAAGTTTAATGTGGAGCAGGATGGAAAGCTTCTGCCTGGTTCCAATCTGTGGACGGCCAATAAATCCATGAAATCTGCACTGACCCCAGTGGAATTCTCCTTCACAAGGCATTTGTAGTGTTTAAAATTATGTTCTTCTACATATGATCAGTAACCAGCAGCCCACAAACATTTATTGAGCACCTAATATGTATACCAATGACTGTCTAATCATTGGGGAATAAAAGAATAATGAGACATCAACCCTACTACATTTCAATCCCAGGCATAGAGAATAACACAAAAACATAATTTTACCTTATGTTTATTCCCTATACAGAAATTCTCTTGTGGTACAAGAGCTGCTGAGTGATGCATAAGGTGACTAATCCTGGAAAACTGACAGTAAATCTACATATGCAGACAAAGCGAAAGATTGAATTATTAACAGCTTAAACATTGTTTTTTGGTATTTGTTGTCAAGAATATGAGTGCATTGGGTAAGGCAATGAATTTTACTTGCAGACTACTTAGGAATATCTGCATAGAACAGTAGAACATTTCCTCTGCCAGCATAACTTCAATTAAATCACCCTATAATGAACTAAGCTGAAACACAAATACAACCTGAAACCAGCAGCACATTCAGGCTTTAAACTAAAATAGAAGCTTGCTTGCAATTGAAAAAAAAAAAAGGCTCAATTTAATAAATGTTATGTTAATAAGGAGATGCTCAAGTGGTTTAAAACTCTTTTTTTATAGGCACTGTCCTTTATAAAAATAATCTACTTAGATATCTTCCCATATAGATAGAGAAAGTTATAGATATGAGCATTTTTACTAGACACAATACAGTGTAAATGCTTCTTTTTTGTTTGTTATTGCCAGATCAGCACTATCTTATTTCTGTGTATTACATATCTAAATTCCAAACCTTCACAGGGGCAGAGTTTTAGTTCCACATTCATAACATCTGAATATTCGTACAAATTGCCTCTGAAAATACTCTCATTAAAAAAGACCTGAGTAATAGTCCTTGTAAAGCACTTTAAAAATATGAACCTTTGTGTAAATGCTAAGTAGCATTTTTATTAGTGTTAAACATTAAACAATAGGAGAGGGAGTAATAAATTTAGATTTATGGCATAGCCTAGGAAGAAAAATATTTTCATAAGGAGCATCAAAGGACAGTAAAAGGAGATTTAAGGAAGAGAAGCTACAGTATGCTACAGCACAGAAAAAGAGGATCAAAAAATGTGCCAGCCGGTACTGTAGGAATAGAGTCTGGTATAAAACTTGAGTACAAATAATAGTAATGAGAGTCATGGGAGTCAGGAGAAAAAGCATTTAAGCTATTTGAAAATGGAGGCCAGGACACCTGGGTGACTCAATTGAGTGTCTGACTTCAGCTCAGGTCATGATCTTGCATCTGTGAGTTCGAGCCCCGCCTCAGGCTCTGTGGTGACAGCTCAGAGCCTGGAGCCTGCTTGGGATTCTGTGTCTCCTTCTCTCTCTACCCCTCCCCTGTTCGTGCTCTGTCTCTTCTGTCTCCCAAAAGATGAACAAACATTTAAAAAAAAGAAAGAAAATGGAGGCCGGATGAAAAGTAAACCCCCAGGGGATCATTAGTCACCCAGTTTTGAAAAGGATGGTGCTGTATTTGAGGTTTCCTCTAGGAAACAAGGATACCTGCCACAATTTGTCTCACATTGCCACGTTGTAAAGCAACCTTCTTGGAATCTTCTAATCAAGGTGGTCTTTTCCCATTCAACCACCTCTAGGTCACCTGTTCTCTGTTGATCCCAAGCAGTTAATTTGTTTGGATGGTTGTTGCTACTGATAGTGAGTAGTGGCAGCTCTCACTTTGTGCCTGGACAGCAAGAGCTGGTGATGGCCAACTCTTACAAATTCCAGTCTGAGAAACAGCCTCCATTTGCCATTGCTCTGGTGCTAAAATAGAACACTGGAGTGAAGACCTCTGGTCGCTGCTGTACTTCTGGCCTGAATTAGACTTAATGCAATACATCCTGCTTAAGTCACTCAAGGAGTGAGGAAGGATGGTCCAGTCCTCATTGCCATGGAAGAGCATTGTCTGTGCTCTCAAAATTGTCCTCTAAAAATCAAGAACATGGCCATATCATTAGAATCCAAGTCCATCTTAGGGCAACTTACTCAGGTCAAATTAAGGGATGCTGCAGATCAAATTTCGAGCCACCATTATCCTCTGACAGTGCAGCTCTGTGCAAGACCAGGGACAAGTGACAACCCTCATCTGTGTTGGCTTTGGAAAACTTTAGCAGCTTCATTGACCTTCCCTCTAACTGAGCCTTTGTCAGCACTAAAAAAGTTCATGTTGACGGGGCTATTTAGTTTTCTAAAGGAGGAATTAAAGTCCTGTTTCTTTCTCTAGTGGAAAGTCTCTAGGCTCCAGAAACAAATCTGCCCATTCTTGTCCCAGAAGTTTTCAGGGTTTCTATAATGTCAGAGTACAGCTCCGGCCAGATGCAGGGGTCCCTGAAGGATGGATGGTGTTGGCGAGGGAGGGAGTGAGAGAGCCCCGAGATCCTTTCTGATCACCAGGCAGGCATCTCTGTCCTGTCGGTTTTGGTGTCTTTATTTATAGGTCAAATGTTAACATGGCATTAGAAAATGAAGTTTTTACCATGGATAGTTCTCTGTGATAAGATATTTTTGGAAAATGTACAGAAACAGGTTTTACAGAAGTATTCTTGCAGAACCACTCCAATTAGAGTGAGGCTGAGTAACTATGAAAATAACAAGGTGTTCACATTATAATAACACTAAGATTAAGTCATAGGTTTGTAGATACCCTTATCCATCCTCATCACAGCTGCCAGGGTAAGGGAAGGTGTTTGTGGAAAGTAGGCCTTAGGGAAGGGGCTGCTATACACCATCAGTTAGCAAAGGTGTATGTACTAACTTATCTTCTGCCGTTATCTGTTCCTTTTCTCTAAGTTAGGCTCTTTGTCTCCAGGCAAGACTTGATTTTCCAGTTATATGCTTTATGGCACCGGAGAGCCAGACATACCTTTAAAGAGTTTAGCTAATTTCCAATACATAGAACAGCCTCTTGGAGTGCATTTACCTTTGTGTCTAGTTTTATGATATCTTGAATAGCTAGGGCATGAGAGACAATTTTGGTTAGCTGATTTACATGTTGAGCTATATGAACATCTTGGATTAACACAACGGTAGAAACAGAATTGTACACATAAAGGTCAATATTTTATGAGTAGGGGTCATTAGCCTGTTCATAGCTCCAGGGAAAGTATGGAGGGAAACAGGACCTGCTGGAGCCACGATGTCTGTACCCATAATCGAAAGAAGAAGTTCCCACAATATGTTCCTTCCCAAGGTGCAATCATCATACCAGGGCCGGAATAAGGGGACAAGTCACTCCCGATATTGATCAACAAGGTACCTTGGAAGGGTCAGTGCTCAAGCAGAAATAATTGAGTGGGGTGGATATTGGTCATCATCTGACTGGCAAGAGACCATGCAAACTTGCTTTAACCTCACCAGGAGTTTTCTCCACTAGTGGGCTCAGAATGGCTCCCAACACTATAATAGTATTACTTTCTTACACATATGCAAAAAATGGTTTCAAATTTTGGCTTTCACAATCCCACTTAAGTGCTTTATTATATTCCATTATAAAATTATCAAACATAAGAAATTATATCTAGTACATCATTGTTTTATATGTTATAATATATATAAGTGGTGATATAAATTCTCAATGAATTTTCAACAGATTCTCTTTTGGGGTTATACAGATAATTATCAAGTATGTATGATATTTTATTTGAAATCATTTATTTCGAAATAATTCATAGTATGATTGTGTGTGTGTTAAAGGTAATTCTCATCAACATATTAGTGTTGTGTAATTAGCATATATAATGCCTTAATCTACTATTTTTTAGATATTCTTTGATTAGAATTTTGCATCACCTGGGGCGCCTGGGTGGCTTAGTCGGTTAAGCGTCCGACTTTCGCTTAGGTCATGATCTCACAGTTAGTGAGCTCGAGCCCCGCGNTTTCAGAGTCTGTGTCTTCCTCTCTCTCTGACCCTCCGCTGCTCACGCTGTCTCTCTCTCTCTCTCTCCTAGAAATAAATAAAACATTAAAAAAATGTTTAGTTTATTAAATAATCTGTATGCCCTTTGACTTAAAAAAACCAAAACACTAAAATGATGATGACAGACCTAAGGCAGGGCATTTTTTAAAATATTTTATTTATTTTTGAGAGAGAGAGAGAACCAGTGTGAGCAGGGGAGGGTCAGAGAGAGGGAGACACAGAATCTGAAACAGGCTCCAGGCTCTGAGCTGGCTGTCAGCATAGAGCCGGATGTGGGGCTTGAACCCACTAACCGTGAGATCACGACCTGAGCCAGAGTCTGTTGCTTAACTGCCTGAGCCACCCACGTGCCCTAGGCAGGGCATTTTTAACAGGACTGAGTAAATCTCATTTAAACCAGTGACAAAACTGATATGATGAGTCATTCAAAGATAATTTATCATTTTATGTTTTGCTCTTGCTCCCACAAATTCTATTTAATCACTTTTCCTCAAGACCGGCTCTGGACTGAGCATTGTGGCTGGTTGGGTTAAAGCAAGAATGATGCATTCTAATCCTGCTCAGAGAAGACCGATGTCACCATGTCTGTGAATTTTGTTTTAATGCCCTCTATATAGAAAGTGTGATATTATGTAGGCATTGAGTGGTTTAAGCTATTCTCCAGGGACATTAGTTTTGCATCAGTAAGTCACAATCTGAGGGTGGTCCACTATTATTCTGTCAGGAAGACCACTCTAGAGTCAGTTTCTATGACTTCAGGTCTTCTTACCAGGCACAGATACATAATTAGCCAAATAAACATTAAAAATGGATTTTCATGGGTGAAATTAGTAGGTTATGAGCAGAATGCATATTTAAAAAGACTTTCTTTGGTGAAATATACATATACATATGTATATGTACATATGTATTTATATACAATTTTATATATTTATATACAAATACATATGTATTTATATACATATGTATATATGTACATATATTAATATATATATATAAAGTGCTTTCTTTCTTTTATTTTAAAGAGTGAGAGAGAAAGGAAGAATGGGGAATAGGGGCAGAGGAAGGGAGAGAAAGAGAAAGAGAATCTTAAGCAGGCTCCACATTCAGTGCAGACCCACATGTGGGGCTAAATCCTGTGACCCTAGGATCATGGCCTGAGCCAAAATAGAGTCAGATGCTTAACTAGCTGAGCCACCCAGATGTCCCAAAATATATATATATCTTTTTTAAGTGAATGGTTTAAATATGTTAGAGATTTCCACCAGTAGAATGTAAAACATATCAGATCTTCATCCTATACCTCTAAGAGCAGACTTATATACCTTATACTTATAACAGCACATTGTTCTATCAATGGTTCTGGGGACTCTTGATTGATTTAGAATCAATCTAGTTTTTTTAGGTGATTAGACAAAATGCTCTGTTAGAACGTTACTGTACTTGCTTAAGAGGAACCTTTCACGTAAGGTGAATTTCTAGCACCTAAGAAGACTAAAGGTGAAAATCCTTTGAGCTCACAGAACCAGCAGTGGTACGATTTAATGCCTGCTTGTTAAGTGTCTATCTATGTAGACACATTTGTTTAGCACTTTCATTACAACCTGGTGGTGAGCTTGTGGATGAGTAGCCAACCTTCGCTTATCCTTAATTATAGACTGCCAGTGTTGCAAACTGTCACACAACAAATCTAAAACAACTTAGGAAAGAGTTCGATGTCCTTTATTCAAGGGAAAACAGTGCATTGATTGGGGGGAGTACAAGCAGTGAAGCACTCATCTCAAGGCAAAAGCGGGTTTTATAGAGCCTTAGAGAAAACAACATGGAAACAAGGCACAATTGGCCACCAGGTATGGGATTTCTTTACATGGCTAGCAGGTCCTACTCTAAGCTAGTTAAAGTGGAGGTGGAAGACTATGGCTGGTGTACATTATATATCCTTGATAGGTATTTCCTGTAAGTGTAGACTGACTTACATTTAGATTTGTGATGTGCAATAGCCATTGGAACACTATTTTGTAGGTCACAATATACTAACTAACTGAATCACTACCAAGCAAACAAATGAAAAACAAATTTAGTAGCTGTGCTTTAACTACTGGGTTTCAACTAGCTCCCAGCAATAAGCAATGTAGAAACGTAGAGCTGAGTCAAGCCTGCTCTTAGTTTTTCAACATTAAAGACATGATGATATCACAGAAACAAATGGCCATTTAGTTATTATCTACAATACAGTGTATGTTTAGTGCTAAAATCTCACAAATTCTCCATTAATTATTATTTAACTCAATGCTAAGAGACAAATGGACACAATGATAGTGTTATTTAATGGCAGTTAATTATTCATTCGTTCGTTCCATTATAAACACTGAGCATTTTCCACCAGGGTTTCATTTTGCCAAAAAAAAAAAGAAAGAAAGAAAGAAAAGAAAAGAAAAGAAATTTATGTAAAGAATTTCTTTTTTCCTTAATCTTTACATGCATAAGAAACAGAAGTGACCAAATATTATGATTATCAACAGATTATCAATAAATCTGGTTATTTATTTAAGTAAATATTTCAATAATATTCCCATATTATTATGGGAGAAAACTATAGTTATTCTAATCTCTGGGTTAGTAATACTTTATGGGCTGTATTTCTCAGTTTTCAAGGAATAACTAGATTTGTGTGCCAACTTCACTTATTCAAGCAGAGTCGGTACAAAGTAAGGTTGTTCAAGATAGGAAATTTCCTGGGCTGAGATGCAAACACTTCTTATCTTGTGAACTTGTTTGTTTTTGCAACTCTGCCTCTTCAAAAGGAGCTTTTGAATATCAAAGATGAAGGATAACTTATTTTTTAAAAATAGATAAGTAGTTAGGTAATCCATTTAGGATAACACAGTAAAGGGGTCACTTAAAATCCAGTGTTTAGTGAGTGAACAATGATCTCCTAAAGGCACCAAATGCATACTAAATACAAGATGGAAAAAATAAATGTGTACAAATGAAATAAGACAATGTTGATTTATAGAAAACAAATGAAGAAAAAAACTATTTAAAACAGTAATTTTATCTTTCCCATTATGACAACAGTAATCCCCAAAATAAATAAAATTAAAAGGTATTGTTTTAAGATACCAAAAAATACAGAAATAAAATTTCCATATGACCTCACTCATGTCTGTAATTTAAACAGGGAAACAAATGAACAACAACAAAAAAGAGACAAAAAACCAAATTCTCACATATAGAGAATGAACTGGTGGTGCCAGAAGGATCTGGTTTCCAGATCAATGTAGTAAAAAAGGGAGATTAAGGGTACACTTATTATCTTGAGGAGCACTAAGTAATGTATGGAATTGTTGAATCTTTATATTGTACAGCTGAAACCAATATAACACTATGTAAGAATGATAATAAAATAATACTAGAAGTAAAAACAATAATGGCTAAACACAGATTTTTAATTTTAAGTTGAAACTTTAATGCCACCAGTTAGTGAAAGAATTCTCCAAAGTTCTAAAGCTTTGACAAAAATAAAAGAATACTCAGAAGAATTAGACAAAGCCATATCAACCAAACTCCATGGCAATTATCAAATAGAATTAAGTTAATTGTCTTGTAGACTCTTTAAATATTTCTAATTATTTTTACAAATTCTGGAGTGTTAGACTGATATCCAAAGACTGGGGAAAGTGGAGAAATTTTCATAAGTAAACATGATTGATTAAAATTAATGAAACAAAAATAGAAACAATATGCATATACGTGAGAAAATGAAGAAATGTCAAGCCACTTAAAAGGTAAAAATGGTGCTTAAAAAAACACATTCCTACAGTAATATTAATGCACTTGTCATGAACAAAAATGTATGAGAAACAGAAACATTGTCCTAACAATGAATATATTACCAGTTTTATACTTGAACATATCTCAATTGCCTCATTTAATTCTCACATCAACACATGAATTTACTCATTCTTATATTCATTTTATTTAAAAAAAAAAAAGCCAATTTCGGAGACACCGGGACACCACATATGGTGATCTGAAGTCAATGCCATAGAATCTATTCTTTGTTTAATGTCTTTTAAATTCTGATTGATGATTTCTTTGGAATGTTTGTTAAAATCCTACCTTTGGATGCACAATTACAGCTTCTATGTATTCAGCAGGAAAACTATGATGCAGATAGGCGACAGTGACATATGGACACACCAAATAGCTTTGCTTCAGATGGAAAAACTCTAAGTAGACCCTCTTTAGAGATGAAAAAGAAGTTCTTGGAGAAAACTGAGAGTGTGTGATAACTCCATGGTTAACTCTGTCATATCAGATATTCATTCTGCCTAGACAGATGTTCATTCTTTCAACATCATGTGGCCCACAAGGAAACCACAGAAAGATTTGCTTCAATAATGGGGACCCAATTAGATAGTGTTCCTTGAGAGTTTATTTATGGAGGAGAAAGGAAGTTATGGTAGTTTTTTACTGAATTCATTATTACTTAAGCATCTTTACTGCATTTTTAAAGTCCCCATGGAGATGTCTTTGAGAGATCTATGCTCTAAGGCAAGGGGCATGCAAATATAGATAACAGAGCCTAAACCTGGTGCAAACAAAAGGTCTTCCATTTTCTCCGAAGACTGTGTACCAAAACATTCACTGGGTTAAAGCAAAAGAAATTTGTAAATAAGACTTTTTTCAAGGCTAATGATTTGAGCCCTCGGAAGCCACATTTAGAAACTAGAAATAATTGTGACTTCTTATTAAGGATCAAAAGAAATTCTTTATCAGAAACTTTTTACAAACTATAGAAATAATTCATATGCATCTGTGTGTTTGTGTAAATGTATGTCCTTCTGTGTGTCTATATAAACTAGTTCAGGACCTGATATATTTAGAGAAATAAACAAAACCCAATGTGACCAAATTCTTCTTAGGAAAAGATGTAGTAAACATATTTTCACTGGATGTCCAAAAATATTAGTTTTAAATCACTTTGGTTGAGATTATATATTTAAAATTTTTATAATATCTAAGTTGCACATTTTTTTTCCAAATAATTTAAGAGATTTGGAATGCATCCAGAGCAGAGAAATTTAAATGATTAAAGAAGTCAACACAATGTTTTAAGTGTAAAAAACTAGAAGAGCTAAATTTGTATAACTTATCATAAGAAAAACATTTACAAATATTTGAAGGGTGTGAAAAGGAAGAAATAAAAGCAATTATTTGGCATAGCACACAGGAATGTGATATAATAAAACAAAATAATATCAACGAGCAAAAATTTCTTTGTTACCTTGAAAACATCATAATTTTCTTTAAAAAGAGCAAATAAAAAATAATTTCCACCTTAGCAACTAATTAATTTTCTATTAATATAATTAACACAATATCACATTGGCTTGTAAGACAATATGCAATTTGCAAAAAACTTGAAGACTAATGCCAATTTTAGTCTTCAAAAATAACAATAGTATAATCTGGCAATCACAGTTCTAACTCATTTCATTTTTACAATTAGTCTGTGAATAATTGTGAGTAATTGTAACTATTATTGTTCCTGTTTCATGTATGAGGAAACTGAGGGAAAGAAATGTAGAAAAAAAATGATAATGCCTAATCATTTGTAGTTTTGTATTATTCAATATATTATTAGATAAAAATAATGTAGCATTAATAATCTAATAATTCACATTAAGTATGCACTTTCAATTATGCAATAAGTGATAGCTGTTTGACTATCTGTTAATACTATACATAGGATTAACAATGTAATAAGATAATTAAGATGAATAATTATTTCGAAATTAATATTTCTGGGGCGCCTGGGTGGCTGTCAGTTAAGCATCCGGCTTCTGCTCAGGTCATAATCTAGCAGTTCGTGAGTTCGAGCCCGGCATCGGGTTCTGTGCTAACAGACAACTCAGAGCCTGGAGCCTGTTTTAGATTCTGTATCTTCCTCTCTCTCTGACCCTTCTCTGCTCACGCTGTCTCTCTACCTCAGAAATAAATTTAAAAATTGTTTTTAATTTAAAAAGTATATAAATAAATATTTCTATTCAATAGATTTGTTTGTAATTAGAACATGTTTGTATGTTTATACATAATTGGTTTTATAACTCAAACGAGAACAGATGATAATGTTAAGAACTTCATTATTATTTATTCTTTTTTAAATATTTATTTATTTTGAGAGAGAGAGAGAGAGAGAGAGTGGGGGAGGAGGAGCAGACAGAGAGGGAGACCTAGAATCCTAAGCAGGCTGCAGGCTTTGAGCTTTCAGCACAGAGCCTAATGTGGAGCTCAAACTCACAAACTGTGAGATCATGACCCTAGTGGAAGTCAGATGCTTAGCCGACTGAGCCACACAGGCGCCCCTATTATTTATTCTTTAAGTATCCATATAATGTGCATCTATAGACCAAGCGATTAATTATAAAGTTCAACAAATAATATATTTCTACATATATTTGGATTAAGAGCCATTCTAAGCTCTAGTGATATAGCCAAGAACAAGACAATTAAGACCACTATTCTCATGGAACATACCTCTGATGGGGAAGGAAAAGATAGTAAAGAAACTGTATTAATGAGAGTTCTCCACAGAAACAAAACTAATAGAGTAGATAGATGACAAGTCATACAGACAGATGATAGACAATGATAGGTACATATATAGATGATGATCGATGATAGCTAGCTACCTAGCTACCTAGCTAGATGATAGACGCAATTATAGAAGCTGGCGAGTCCAAAATATGCAAAGTGGACTGGCAGCTGGGAGACCTAAGCATAGCCAATGCTACAGTTCCAGGTGGAAGGCCATCAAGCCTTTAATTTGAGTCTGAAAGCCATCCACTGGAGAATTCTTCTTGCTGAAATAGGGAAAGATCAACATTTTGTTTTATTCAGGGGCGCCTGGGTGGCTTAGTCGGTTAAGCGTCCGACTTTCGCTTAGGTCATGATCTCGCGGTTCGTGGGTTCGAGCCCTGCGTCGGGCTCTGTGCTGACTGCCAGCTCAGAGCCTGGAGTCTGTTTCAGTCTGTGACTCCCTCTCTCTCTGACCCTCTCCTGCTCATGCTGTCTCTCTCTCTCTCTCCTAGAAATAAATAAAACATTTAAAAAAAAACCATTTTGTTTTATTCAGACCTTCAACTGATTGGACAAGACACACCCACATGCTGAAAGTGATCTGCTTTCCTCAAAGTCCACTGATTTAAATGTAATCTCATTTAGGGGCACCTGAGTGGCTCAGTTGGTTAAACATTCGACTTCGGCTCAGGTCATGATCTCACCCCTCATG
>NW_024081878.1:92756-121526 GCF_003009895.1 Hyaena hyaena
AAAAAAAAAAAAGAATTTTGCATCACCTAAAAGACAACGGTTTGGTTAGGGGACATGTAAGAGAACTTCCCTTCCTTGTGTGTAAGCCAACAATCCCACTCTTCTATGCTGGCCATTCAAGGCCTCGAACAGCCTGGCTGTAGCTGCATCTGTCCATTATCCTCCTTCCAATCTGGTTATAGAGTTCACATATCCTCCTGCGGGAATTCCAAGGTCCCTTTGAAATAACTCTTTCATTCAAAATGCTGAGCCTGGGTGACTCAGTTAGTTAAGTGTCTGACTCTGGATTTCAGCTCAGGTCATGATCTCACAGTTAGTGAGCTCGAGCCCCGCTTCGGACACAGTGCTGATGGTGCAGAGCCAGCTTGAGATTCTCTCTCTCTTCCTCTCTCTCTACACAACCCCATCAAAATAAATGGATAAGCTTTAAAAAATTGCTGATCAGTGTTATTGCGACCAGAGAGAGATCTACTCTTAAATATGGGTAGATTTAAGGACAGTGTCTGCCTGAATTTATAAATATGTCTTCATTTTGTGGACTTGAAATTTTGTCAAGCCACATTTTGTGGCTTTGTTTCATTTCAGCTTGGTTCCTAATACTAAGCTTGGTAGAGGGGTAGAAGATGAAGTTCTAAAGCCTTTTAACCAACTACAACCAACAGACTACTAATATTCACCAAAATGAACTTGTCCAACCTAAGACCAGTTTGCTTTATGACAGTTATCTATGCAACTCTACATGGCAAAAGGGAATTCAGAATATGGTAGCTAATGTTGCTAGATTAGGACAACTTTTTCAGAAACCTGAATTGAATTGTATTAGCAAAAATGTTTGAAATAAATAGGTGAATTGAGCATATCTATTCATATTGAATTGTTAGCTGCTCAATAAATCATCTAAATGATATAGAGAATGAAGAATTAAAGTCAAATAAATATGTTTAAATTAATTAAAGAAATAAAAGGAAGAAGTGAAGCAAGAACAAAAGACAAGATTCTATAAAAACACAGAAAGCAGATTTGGAGGGAAAACAAAAAGAAAATTTCATAAAGGAAAACACGGTTAATGGGATGAAATACTAACTCTACACATTCAACAGCACATTGGACATGATAAATAATGAGTTAGAATATATATATATGAAGAATCACCCAGAAGGGGGCATAGCCATGCAGAAAAGCTATTAAGAAAATATTTTCTGCATGAAGGGTAAAATGAGAAGTTCTAACAAATCAGCGAAGTTCACAAAGGGAGAATACAAGCAATACTTGAAAAGATGAATGTTTTAAAAAAAATTCCAGAGTCAATAGAAGACTTGAATTCTCAAAAATTTTCCCCAGGACCAAACATGTTTGGTCCCCAGGAACAAAAAATAAATAAAAATTCACATTTCTTAACTGCATTACACCAAAGACCATTAAAAAATGAACTCAAAGGGGAGCCTGGGTGGCTCAGTTGGTTAAGTCTGACTCGTGATTTCGACTCAGGTTATGATCTTGCGGTGGTGAAATGAAGGCCCATGTCATACTCTGCACAGGGCATGGAGCCTGTTTGGGATTCTCTCTCTGTCCCTCACCTCCTATCTTTCTCAAAATAAATAAATAAACTTTAAAGAAAAAGATTCCTAAAAACAAAAAGTGAATTTAAAGTAACCAGAGAGATAAGAAAAATTACCTACAAAGAAAAAGAAAATAAATAATAAGCAAACTAGAAATCTATACCTTGCTAAAGATTGATCATAAATATATTTTTAGACAAAGACAGCATTTTAGACAAAGACATACTTTAAAAACTAGTAAAGAGTAAACTTCAAAATGAAATGGAATGCAAGAGGCAAATGAATATTAAAATTTTAATTTAATTAAATTTGGTAGCTGTGGGGTTTTAGAAACAAAGTTGAACTAACATAATATATATTGGGAGATAGTTATATTCAATTGATTAGAATTATTTCAAGTAATATGTAAGTCACATGATTATATCAGCAAATTAGAATGTTAGAATATGTTACATTTTATATTGTTTAGAAACAAGATAAAAACATTAATAAGCTTTAGATTTTATTAATTTATTAATGTAAAGTTAAAATTTTAAGGCTATTATTTTACATTATTTATTATTTAAAGCTTATTATTTAAGGCTATTAATTTACATTAATTTATTAATGTAAAGTTAAAATTTTAAGGCTAACTACACACATGCAAGACAAATTTACACAAATGCAATAGAAATTGGATGCATCACTTTGAAATCAGGAGGTGAAAAAAATTGAATTAAAAATATTTCAACAATCCAATGAAATTAAGATAGAGCAATAAATCCAAATACATTAATAATAACAGTAATAAAAATAATGATAAATGTGAAAGGGTTAAATCAATCAGATTTGATAAAAAAATATATAAATGTGTGAAAAAGAATTGCAAGATTACCAAATTGAATGGAAACAAAAATTCAATTGAACACTGTTACAAAGGACATAAAAACAGCATAAGGAAGCATTGCAATTGGAAACAAAAGAAAGGGAAAAGTTGCTCCAAACAAATACTAAATATAAGAAAGCTGGCAGAGTTATAGGCCTGTTAATAAAATCAACTAAAAAAAAAATACACATATATATATATATATATATATTTACATTTCTAGGTACACATAAATTCCTAATTTATATATAGATATATAGATTAGATATAGATATAGATGATATAGACATAAATATAGATAGATATTGTATATATTAGTTGTGTGAAGAATAGAATGAGAAAGTTTATAAACAGAATGATTTCACTGGGAAAATAAGAGCAATTCAAATCACATGAAATCCTGAGAACAAAGTATACAACTTATAAAACCAAACTGGAATGATTATTTAAAAAAATAACAAATCTATGATCAAAGAGGGTAAATTTAACTTGCTTTTTTAATAATTTGTTTATTAAGGAAAAAGAGAGAGAGAGAGAAATGGAGAGAGAGGAAAACTAGACAAGGAGACCACATATTTAGATAGGAAAGACACAAATAACCATCTTGACATATTAAAAGTATATAAAGCATGGAAAAACTCGGGTTCTTGATTAAACTATTAAACTGTTGGAAAATTCTGAAACTGCCCACTGCCAAAATATTTCTTTATGGAGATAATCAATATTAGTATTATTCAACTCATTGGTAATTGAATCTTCTCACTACTAAAATGATGTAGCACCCAAGTCGAGAATTTAGAAAATGATCCACTAAGTAAACCCAACAAAAGAGAGAAAGCAAATGATAAAAAAAAGAGAAGAAAATTATGTAAGAGAAAATGAAATAATAAGAGCAATAAAATATAGAGTAGTGAACTAAAAAATTAATGTAATAGACAAAATCCCAGAAAATTCAGTGTAATATATATATACTCTAATTAGGATAACAAATGTGTTCAGCAATTTACCTCAACAAGATCAACCTACAAAAATCAGCATCATACCTACACATCAGCAAGAAATAATTAGTAAAATGTTCTTAGTTAAAATGTCAAGAAATAATATGAAGTACTAAGGAATAAAACTAGTAAAACATGGATAAAGACCTTTCATGGAGAATAGTACAAAATGTAATTGAAAGTTGTAAGAGTAAACAGAGAAATGTGGAGAGTCATTACTTTTATATATGGGAAATTTCAGTATCATAAGGATGTCAATTCTATATATATTCAAAGTTGTCTCATTAAAATCACAACAAGCTTAATTTTATAATATGAAAAACTGTTATCCATATCACAAAATAAAGATCTAAAATGTTTAGTTATTCTCTTAATTTTTATCAGAGATATGACTTCTAAAATGTATATATTATGGTAATCATTGAAGTTTCTTTGTAAATCCACATATAAGCTATTTTTGTTAAAAATCACCAGATTTTTAAAAGAATGTGTTTTCTCTCTGCAGCATAAATTGTTTATTTGGCTTTTAAATAGAACAATAGCTTACTCTGTCACAAAAAACTCTAAGGATAGAGTCCATTTCCAGATTCACTGGGCCCAGAGGAAGATGCTCACTCAATGCAGTTGCTATGTAACAAAACTACTAGAGACAAATTATTCTTAAATCTATTTGTGGAGATCATCTCAATCAAAACAATTTTAAAGAATAAATGAGAACATTTGCCTGACACAATACCAAGATTCAGTCTACAGTTAAATAAATGGGAAATAGTTTCCGAACAGTTATGTACACAAAGGCTAATGAAATTAAACAGAAATTCTAAAGATATAAATAAACATAGATATTTTATATATATCAATAAAGGTACTGCAAAACAGGATAAAAGATGGAGTCATCAGCAAACGACACTCGGAAAACTAGTGCCCTGGGACATATAGGTGGTTCAGTAGATTAAGCATCAGACTCTTGATTTCAGCTCAGGTCATGATCTCATGGTCATGCGATCTAACACTGTGTTGGGCTCTGTGTTGACAGTGTAGAGACTGCCTGAGATTCTCTCTCGCACTCGCTCTTTGCCCCTGCCCCGTTTGTGTGCTCACTCTCTCTCCCTCTCTCTGTCTCTCTCTCAAAATAAATACATAAATGTTAAAAGCAAATTGTGCTCCATATCCAAAAGGAAAAAAAATTTTATTTCTTTACACCAGATTTAAAATCCATTACAAAGCAGTAATGTCTCAAATGTTTAAAAAAAAAAAAGTTTATATAGAACAAAACATTGAAGTGTCTCTTTCTAATATCACATAAGGTAAAATATCTTAATTGAGACACAGAAAACACAAAACAACAAGACAAAGGACAGATACATTTATTTCTTCTATTCATCCCCTCCTCATCTGAGTTTTCCAATAAGTTCTTCAAGTTCACACCTACATCCTGACCTCTGGAAATGCTGATCTCATTGCCCAGAATGTCCATCTAAATCCTATTCCCATCCTTAACCTCAATTAACCGCAATTCATCCTTCAGATCTTTGCTTAAATGTTCAATTTCTTCAAGAAAGCCTTTCATGATGTCCCAACCTAAGAGTAATTTAAGTCTCCCCATCAGGTTGTAAACTCCTAGGATCTTCCTTCCTTAATATTCATCAGTGTCCATAATGACATGTTTGTGTGGTTGTTCTATTAACAGCTGACTCAATGCACTACTATACAGCCCCATGCTCATCAGTATGTCTCAAGTGCCTAAAACAATGCCTGGAACAAAGAAGGTATTCCATAAATATTGTAGAATAAATAATATAAGAGACTGATTTCAGTGGAAAGGTGAGGAGAGGAGTGGAAAAAGCTTAATATGACTTTTGTAAAAAGGTGATCTGTGTGCTGAAGCTTTGTAAATAGGCAGGGTTTGGACATGACAAATGTAGACTGCATTTCCAGAAAGTCAGAAAATCCTAGGGTTTTTCCTGTTAACCCCACTGGTTGTAATCAGACTTTCCTTTAATCCTTCCTGTAAACTATTATCCCTATTCATTTGTAATTCACTTAGGGGCAGATTCCACACCTGATTTATCTCTGTGTTGTTCATTTCTTCATTGATTTACTTCAATCAGGCAGACAAGACTACTTCTTTCATGGAGATTTTATTCTTATTGTGGGGCATGAAGGGCAGAAATTAAAAATTTAATAAGAATATGTCATGTTGCAGTTAAAGATTTAAATGCCTTGAGAGATACTGGATTACACTGGGTAGCCACATGTGGCTTCACTGAGGAGGTGACATTTAAGCTGATATTTTAATATGTACCTCTAAGCTCCTAATGCATTGTAGTGGTTTATAATGTTAGTAGCTGCTTGATTATTGTGTGTTAGATTTAATTGAATATTTATGCAATTATTTAAAATCCTGATAGCTCCTTGTAGCTTTCTGTCACTAAACTAGATCAGGAGTAAAAGTTATCTCTATAATAGTTAAATAACTTTTACTAGTCATTAAAACTGTAAATAAAGGGAGAAGAATGCCAACCCTGACCTATCTTTGGGTGTCCATCTTATGAAATAGAACTAGTGGCCCTCCTTTTTATTCCCAGCTCCTTTGCTGAGTCTTCTTTTACTGGTATTGTCTGTATTCAACAAAACATAGCCTTAAATAATCAATTTATCCTACTTACCTTCTTAGTCAAGAGCCTAGGAGCACCTAGGTGGCTCAGAAAGTTAAAGATCTGACTCATGATTTTGGTTCAGGTCATGACCTCATTGTTCATGAGATTGAGCCCAGCATCCAGCTCTTCACTGTCAGTGCAGTGCCCACTTGGGATTCTTTCTTTCTCCCCCTCTTTCTGTCCCTCCCCTCCTTGTGTGCTCACTCTCTCTCTCTCAAAATAAATAAACTTAAATAAATAAATAAACATTAAAAAAATTGTTAAGAAATTTTCTCTAGTTCATCATAGAGAAGTGCTCTCTATATTAGTTTTCAATGTTGTCTAAGAAATTTAATGATGTAAAGTCACACACATTGACTCTCTCAGTTTCTGTGGGTAGGTCTGAACATTCTGTATATATCAAAGTTGTCTCATTAAAATCACAAAAGGATTATTTTTATAATATGAAAAACTGTTATCCATATCACAAAATATAAATCTAAAATACTTAGTTATTCTCTTAATTTCCCTACAAGACTGGAAGCAAGTGATGGCAAGGACTGGTGCTTATCTGAAGGGTCAACTGGGGATGGCTCCAACTCCACACTCATTTAGGTTTATTGGCAGTGTTCATATCCTGTGTCTGGAGAGTTCATGGTAATTTACTTCTTTAAACCAACATTGGAGACAGAGTCTCTGGAGAATCTGTAAGCTAACCAGTCTTTTTTTAACATAACATAATCCCAGAAGTGACATCTTAACATCTTTATTGTATTCCACTGATTAGAAGCAATTCATAGATTCCTCCCATGTTTCATGAAGAGGATTGTAAGAAGGTATAGATATTAGTAGATGATAGCCATGGGGGTAAACTACAAATCTGTCTACTACAGTATTTTTTTAAGCTCTTAGATGAAGCTTTCACATAAATTTTGTGCTAAAAGTCTTCATCACACATGTTATTATCAATAGTTATAACAATCATAAGATAGCTAGTAGTCAGGTAGTCCTACTGTCGTAATTCACCTATTGAACAACACAGTCAGGTAAGCAGCAACAACAGTGTACCTATTTTATGCCTGACAAAATAGAAGCCCAGAGCAGTTATCTGCACTCAATATCACATAATCTATCAATAGCAGAGCTGGAGTCTGAACACTGGTTTCCTAATAATAATTTCAGTGCTCCAATTTACCACTTTGCTTCACTGGGAAATGCAGTCAGAAAGATTGGCTTCCTCAAACTCAGCAAAATAGATATAACTCCAGGAGACACAGAAAACCAGTTAATGCTTCCAAAATCTAGTGCATCTGCTTACCACTTAATGATTGGAGGAAATTAATAACACTTTATTCCAACCATACATAGGAAAGAGTGTAATTATCTTCTTTGCGTTTCTGTACTATCAGCGGCTTCTATTCCCCGTTTTGTGGCCAGTCTTAGCCAGTTGTTGTATATCACTCCCACAAGGAGTTGAATGAGTGCTTTTCCTCAAAAAATGATACAAACCAGCCTCTGATACCACAAGGTATTACTTTTGTAGTCATTTGAAATCTCTGGTGTTTATCCATGTTTGCTTAATATGACCTGGTTGGAATGTTTGTCCAATTATCTTGTGTTATATACACAAGGTTTACTAGAGCAATGCACAGGACAAAGATTTGTTTTGGAAAGCATGGAGGAGTTGAGCTTATGGGAAAAGAAACTGATTTCAGGAAAACAGGTACTGTTTGAGGATACTGACTGAGCTGATAGAGACGGACGAGCAGTAATGTGTCAATAGAAGAAAAAGGAAAGGGAATGAAATACATGACTTCACTAAAATTATACTCTGTCCCTTTCAAAATTTTCCTCTGGATAAGTAAAAAGAAATATACTGAGACAATACGGTTAAGAAAACTCTTCAAGAATTTGATACAAATTAAGAATTCAAAAAATGTCCAAAGGGATTTAGAGTAGAGGGCTATTTTTGAGGTTATTTGTTTTGTTAAAAGTAGTCATCATTCATTCACATCTAAAAAACAGAAGTTAAATTTATTTCTTACTTGGGCAAGGAAGAATTGCCAACAGATGTGGTTTTCTTGCTAAACAAAGAAAGAAGCAGGGCTGCTTCATGATTTGGAGGAAGTATTTTTTATTTATTTCTGAGAGAGAAAAAAATTATAAACATATTTGACTATGATATAAATTATGTTATAATATTTTATAAAGAAAATCAAATGCATCTGAGAGATTGGGTAAAAGAGCAATGCAAATAAAGAAAATAGATTCAAAGTCAGTAGTCATTAGGGAAATGGACATTAAACAAAACAGTCTAGTGCTCATTTTACCAGAAGAACAAAAGTGAAAAAGTCATAATAACTACTGATGTTTGAGATGAAATGGAAGATATCTCATAGATGATTTCTAGAAATAACTTCTGTCTTTTTGGAAAGCAAACTGGCTATATGCATTTCAGTTAAAGGTGTCAACCTCTCCGTACAATTATAAGCACATGTACCTTAAGACTTTTACTACAGATGTCTTACAATGTCTTTTCTAGTCACAAAACATTAGAAACTAACCATCAGTAGTGGAATGGCTCGATAAATTGAGGTTCAGTGATACCATTAAACAGAATTGGTTAGCATTATAAACCAGCTGAGTCAGAAAGATTTCTAAGAAGTGTGGGTGAAGGCACAGAGCAATGAGGCAATGTCAGCTCACACTGTAAAAAATGACCACAAGTTTCTACATATTAATATTTTTGTATCATAGAAGCCTAGAAAAGACTATGAGAAGGTAGATGAGAAATTATGAACTTAGGAGTTTGGGGGGAAAACCAGCAAAATCTGCAAAATCAGTTGTATTTGTAAAATAGATGATAATATGAGGGGCTATATATATATGTATCCATAGAAATGAGAATTCCTAAAATATAATTGGTGTTTTTCTCAGAGTGGTAGAATATGGTGTGGTTTCTATATTTTCTCTTATTATTATTTTATTGTTTATATATTATATTTATATATTATATAAAAAGAATAATAATATTTTATATATTATTTAAATGTTTCACCATGAGAATGACAAAGGGAAGAAAAAATTATAATCTCAGGAAGACAAGTATAGTTTTTATAATTCATAGTCATAGTTAGTAAAATATATGGACTTTAAATTTAAGAAGCTAGAAAGTCTTAGGAGATATTTAACCTTTTATACAGCACTTCTTCCATAAGTAGAAACATGTCAAATGGCCATGTCTTTATTTTCCATACAAATTGTTTGCCTTTTGGGTTTTCATCTCCTGTTACCAGCAAGGACGAAGCTTTTCTTTCAAAGATGCAGGTTATCAGCTCAGTAAGGAGCTGGCAGCTGTAGAAGCTTCCATAGATTTTTTTGGTCTTATACCTCAGTCTACACCTCTGAGACCAAATGCCCATGGAGGAGAGAATGTTCTATTTTTCATGAATTATTAATTACCATTTCAGAAAAGTCTCTCCTGTTCCAAAGTGATTTGCACTCATATAGTTTCCTTTTTCCTTTGTTATAATGTTCAGAATTCAAGTCCTTGAAGGCAAAAGTTAGAATCTTGTCCTAGTCCTAATCTAGCAATTATATAAAATAAAAGAGATAATGCAAAAAAATAACAATATATAACCCAAATCCTGCGACATTCATTGCTTGTACTATTTTCTTTTGTCTCACGGGGATATTAATATTTTATAAGAAATGAGCAACTGGCATACATAAATATGCAGTTAGTACAAAAGAAATTATTTTGCCTTATTGTAAAAACTAAATTCTCTATAATTGGAGGCACTGAATTGAGGCCAAAGTAGCATTTTAGTATTTTTGTTTTGATGTGATCATAGAGTATTTTTAGTTTAGATGTCTGGTTTTTTTAGCCATATGAGAGTTGGTTCCTCTTTACAAGCCAGACCCCAGAAAATAACAACAGCTGAAAATAACAACAGTTAACCTTCTTTAAACTGAGCATTATTATCTAGATTTACTATCAAAGTAATTAATGATGACTAGTGGGCATAATATTCTGCTAATAAATGTTATGCCTTATAAGCCACAGAGGAGTAAAAATCTAACGTGCTCCAAGGTTAAAGGAGATAGAGGAATGAAGATCAATCTGGGAAAATTTACAACGGCATTTGTATAAGGTGTCATGGATATGAATCCTGTTTCCCGTCCTGTATCTCAAGTACAAAGTAATTGCTAGTGATTTGATTTTTTTTTCATTCTGTAAACTTCCTTTTATAGAAAATGTAAATATAATCAAGAAGGAGAAACATATGTGTCACAAATAGTTTAGATTGCTTATTGATGATCTCATTTCTATATTTAAAAGCATATAAATTACAGACTTTTTCAACTCTGTTGATTATTTTAAAACAGAGTCATATATTGAAACAACATCTTAGATTCCTGCTGCATAAGCCTGAAATATCGTTGCAAAAATCAAACTTAGTTTGATTCAAACTTTATAAATTTTAAGCACATTTTAAAATATTTGAGGCTTCTTTTGTATAAATATCACTAGAGTGGTTACACCTGTAACACAAACATCCACACATGCATACATTTGTGAAAACTGCTCTCTTCTACAACCCTATAGCTTAGAGCAAACTCAACCCAAAATATTGGAGTCCACGAAAACTATCAATGTTGGAACAGTTCTATCTGAATTATGATGCCTTATAGTTCTTAAAGCCCTAACAAATACTCAGAGTTTACGTCTAATTTCCTAGAATATCCTTAGCCACACATCCTCCAAACCAGAAACAATTGCTCCTTCTTTTTCACTCCATTCCATATGAGTTCACACATACCACCTTGTTATTTGTGCTACAAACATTTGTTTAAGTTGAGTTCATCCTGTGAAAAAAGGATTTCCTTATTAAATATGTATTCCCAGTAACTCAATCCAACAGCACCTTTCACACAGGAGCCATTCAATAAACATTTGCTGCATGTAGTTGAAGTTTAATATCTGAATTCACAGGAAAATAAAAAACCAGCAACAGTAAAGACTTTCAGTCCATATTTCTTTCACTAATAACATTCCCAAATATACAGAATGTGTACTTTTCTGTATTTCTTCAAAATGTTGTCTGAGTGTTCTTTCCTCTGTCTTAGTGATTTGTCTATTAACATATGGAATAATTTAGATGAAATTTAAGTATTTGACTGCCTGAGCATCATTTACCAAGTGTAGCTTTAAACAAAAAGAATGCTTTTTCCAGAGGAACTGCTTTGAAAAATTCTCTAGACAAAGTTAAGAGTCCCTTAGTCCTTTATCTGACAGAATGACAGATTCACTGAACAGATCAGTATTTTTAGGGGGAAATTATTTCAGTTTCCCAATCATCCAGGACCTAAAGTCAAAGATATGTGCATCAAGATTAATTTTTAAAAATGCCAAGAGACTTTTCTTGTGATTTTTAATGCAATAGTTAACATTGCCTTCCAAGCACACTTTGAATAAATAACCTAAGAGGTCTGAAAGTGTAATGTCTTCTCTGGAATCTCTGTTAAGACTACTTTTCCTATTATTCCCTTCCCACTCCAAAAAACTTTTTAAAAGAACAATCTGCCCTTAAAAGTAGACACATTTAGTTAAGTACAGATTCAGTATTGACTGAGAACTGATTCAACCAGAGACTGCTTCATGAGAATCTATTATGTACCTTATCATATATCGTATCATAGAACAAGACAGATTGAAACAGGACCTTATCTGCACTCTCATGGACCTTAGGCACAAGGAGGAGACAGGCCACAAAGGTACATGAGGTTGTGTAATATAACTTTAAATAACGATCAGCGTTTCAAAGCACTGACAGAAAGGGGCAGTGAGTGGCCAGTGAGGAGTAACATTTTCAATAAGTTGCAAAGCAAACTGGGAATGGAGTATCTCAGCAGAGAATAGAATTTAACAGTCAGTCACAGGAGAAGCCAAGATATGGATAGATATTTGTGATGAAGAGGGAAAATTAAAAACAAACAAAAAAACCCCCCAAAAAACAGAGGTTACCTGATGAAAGTATGTCAAGTTTTTTTAAATTTTTAATTATCATTTAGTGTCCTAATCTTAAGCATTAATAAATATCCAATAATCACTGGATATTCATAAAGTTTCTTATTAAGAAAGAAAGAAGCACTAAACTAAATAGAATAAGGAAGGAAATAGAGTACCAATACTATGAGTAGAAGTCTTTAGAATATACTCAGTCAGTACTCTCAGAAAATTCAAAGAAAATATTATATCCAAATGTATATACAAGCATGTACTATTTGGTTTTTAAACTATGGATGTGTATATCAGTAACAAAAATGAAAAAGTAAGAAATTCCTTTGTATAATTTACTATTAAGTAAGTTATCTTTGTTGAAAGTGTATATTTTTAATGGTAAATTGTTGCAGAAAGAGGAGAAAACAATAATAAATAAAACAATATGGTTCTGAAACATCAGAGGTCTTATGTTGGTCTTTTTGACATAGGGCTTTCTCTTTTTGATCAGCTAAAGTACTGTGATTCCAAGTAACAAAAAAAGCAATACACATGGACATAAAAATGATTAAATCTAGAGGTAATTTGGGTTTCCTGAGGGTCAACTTAATCCATGGTTCTGATTTCTTTGCACTACTCTTGACTTGAATGTGCCTTCCTCTCTGTGTTTCCTTCTGGCTGTTGTCTTCACATGAAAAATGATTAAAGCATTTCCTGTGTTGACATTTGTTCTTTATAAGATTCAGAGGAAAAGAGTCTAGAAACTCCATAACGTTTCCAAAAGATCCAATAAACCCTTAATAATGACTCAAATGCTCAATGTATGAGGAGGCTGTTACTGAACTAACATCTTGGGAGGTGACTGGAATCACCTATAGAGCATTCACCACCTGGAGCTAAGGGTACAATCAAGTTTCCCTGAGTCAGAGGGCTATATGCAGAGTGGTCATTCTAGAAATAAGGGAAATGGGACAGGATGCTGAAAAGTCAACCAGAACGGTCCGTTACAGCCTATCCATTACAGTGGAACAGTAAGTATGTTATTTAACATAGGTATTTCAAGCATCTGCTACTATCATACTAACAAAATAATCACTTAAAAAATACCAGTTCAATAGCCAAGTGGATGAATGGCAGGCATAATAGGAAGACTATATATAAGAAGTGGTGAAATAATAATAGAAGAAAACATCATTCTAAAAATTATATATGAGTATAAATTTACTCTGAAGGACCAACCTGTTTGCCCATGTGGAGACATTATTGCATTCCGCAGGTTAGTATCACTGGTAGCATATAGAGCATGACAAGAGAGATCATGGAAGAGGAAAATTTCTGGTGGTATCATTTAAATTGAATTATTTGACAAATATTTTAGTATTTCAAGTTAACGTGAGGTTTCATAAAGCTAGGAAACACCCTCTAAAATGCCTCTCTAAACTCTCAGAAATTGCAATTTGAAATCAAAGAAGGTCTTTCCTTTCTGTCTTTCTTTCCCTAAGTTAAGTTTTCTACATTACAAGACAGGATTAACAAGAAGTCAACTCTCATTCAAATGGCGAGTTGTGTGAAATCCCTTTGTGCTTTATTTCTAGTGTTTATATGACATTTAAAGCACCTTTGCTTTGTTGATAGATATTGAACACCAGTAATTGTACTACCTGAGTTAATTAGGCAACTAGAGCGTGTTTACCATGCCTATCAATTTTCTGTCTAGCAGAATATCTCAAAACCAGTTAACAAGCAAGAACAGTGTGAAATGCTTGCTTAATTGTGTATACAGTATTCTCTGCAGCTAACCAATGACCTCAATTAACAAATCGAGGTTAGCGTTGTTCATTTCATTGCCGTTTTTCAGCCTTCTGGAACTGCTTTCCCCAAATCAAGGCTCTTTCTTGCAGAAAAGCTTACTGGGTTTACATCAAGCAGAGGGAGAATTGTCAAACCAGGAAATTATGCAGACTTGAGTTTAACCTAAACCTGAGTAGAGCCATAAAGAAAAAAAAACAATTTTAGCATGTTATTTTTCTTTTCAGAGTGCTTTAAGAATGTATGATTAGGAAAAACAGAATTTTATGTCTTTGTATCATGAACTTCTTTAGGAGATATACCAGAATGTTAATAAAATGCTAGGTCTTATACATATAATTTTCCAGTGACAGGAATGTACTCTCTTTGCAGCATTAAATAAGCTGTGTCGTTATCTTCCACATTAGGTCCATAACTTAAAATAAACTTTGACTGTAGCTCAGATATTTCCAGTGATTGGAAACTATCATTAAAGAGGAAACGAATGGGATTGATATTCTTTAATCTGACTAGACTTTTGTTTGTGGAAAGTTAAAAGGATAATAAACTCAGCTTATTTATTTATTTTTTTTACTCTTAATGTAAAACCTAACTTCTAATACTAACCAGAGACAGAGGGCAGTATTAAAGAAAGAGAAAAAAAATGGTTAAAACTTACTAAAATCAGACTACATCAAATAAACTATTTTAAATTTTTTAAAAACATTGAATGCAGAATTAATCCTTCATATTCATAACTAAGCATGTCATATTATCTTCACATTGTATTTTATAAACTCACATAGTGTATTCAGATTCCATTTTAAGCTCCTTCCAACTCTGGTTATAATGAGGAGAAAATGTAATGTCTTGAATGCACTCTAGGAAAGATATTAAAATATTCTACTATCATCGCTGTACTATCTGAACAAACACAGTTTCATTTTTATTACTTCTCTCTATATGCCAGGAAAACTTTTAAAAAAGTGTAATTAAATGATGGTGAAATCCTTTCATTTATTTACAGAGAAACAAAATACTCTGTATAAAGTTTTAAGCAGTAGAAGATGGAAAATCAAAAAGGAAAATACTATATTCCTATTCATCTCTTATATGAAAAGAAGGGGAAGATTTTTAAAAAGATTTATCTCTGTTGTTTTAAACATTTTCTGGCAATTTGGAAGAGGAAGTTGAAAATGGCAACTTTTGTGTTAATCTAGAATATCTATTTTTGTATGATTCTCAGTATTCATTAAAATTCTGTTTTCCCTGCTTTTATTCTCTCCCTCAAATAACTGCTGTATATTGTACTTAATACCTCTATAAACTAGTTGTCTGAGAAGGGACATGTAGAAAATAATTTTGTTCACCCTTTACAATAACCCCTCCCTACCTGCTTCCTGATAATGGGAAGCATGTTTTGAAATATGGGTTCTGGAGTCAAACATATATGGGCTTGAATTCAATTTCTTTTTATTAGCTATATAATTTTGTGTGGGTTACTTGGATTTCCTCATATTCTAAGATGGAACAATAACAATAAAAAGTTTTGCCTCAGAGTTTTGATTTTTGAGATACTGTTCCTTAGAAGTGTTTCTTTTATTTAAATATTAGCAATTATTTTTTATTGCTATCACCATCATTGTTATGAACTCAAAATGAATACCAAAGTTATCCTCCCTTTCCTGGCGGAATCAATGGGGATTACAGATCTGAGATGTTTACCTGTACAGATATGTTTCTTAATCCTATGGGCAATAAGAAAAATCTTTATAAAATAAACAGATATTTGCATGGTAGAATAGTCTCATTTTTTTGATCTTGGACTCTAGGATAAAAATCACACATGTGTAAAAAAAAAAAGTCCAAAATCCACAAGTTTGTTCTACTTCCTTCCATCATGATAAAATAGTCTTCAGTTGCCTTAATTAGTCTTATTTAGCTCTTTTTTAAGTTTTATATTTTTATTAAGTCTCTAGAATAGCAGTTTGTTTTATATGGATTAGCTGAAAGAAATTTATGCACATACGGAATTGAATGCAAATTTCATGGGGCACGTGGGTTAAACATCCCCCTCTTGGTTTTGGTTCAGATCATGATCTCACATTTTGTGAGAATGAGTCCTGAGTCCAGCTCCATGTTGACAACAAGGAGCCTTCTTGGGATTCTCTCTCTCCCTCTCTCTCTCTGCACCTTCTCTGCTTGTGCACATGGGCTCACTCTTGCTCTTTCTCTCTAAAAATCAATAAATAAATTTAAAAAAATAAAAATAAATGCATGCAAATATTAATAAGTATAGTTTCTTGCATTGATCCCCCCCCCCCACATAAGCCACTCATGTCCTCATCTTGTTGGTTTGTTTGTTTTTTGTTTTTTTTTTTCAGTTTTTTCACTGGAGCCAGAATATTTTTTTAATGAAAAATACAATACCACCAGTACATCTACTTGAGTAAGATAATTATCAAAATCCTTAACTTGAACTGGAAGATTCTGTACAGTTTGAATTTTGTCTACTGAAATGATCTCATTTGTTTCCTTTTACTTTCCTAAAATATATCTACTCCCTCTCACTCTTTTTGCCTAGATACTGGCAACTCGCTCCATTAATATACCCTACTTCATCCTCAGATCTCAACTAGAATGAATGTCTTTTCCTAACCTCTTTGAAAGGTACAGAAATGCCATCATATCCTTTCATAGTAGCATGTAACCCCCAATATAAATTTTTAACAGTTCAATTTTAAATTTACTTACATATTAATCTTATTAATTTCTACCTCTTACGTCATATTACAAATTCCTTTTCAGAAAGTATTCTGCATCAATTCACCTTTGAATTACCATCATTTAGCACATGCCTGGAAAAATAGATATGTATTAAATGAGTTCATAAATTTAAAAAAAATAACGAGAAAGTCAAAAATCCTTTCTACTTCCTCTGCTTATCACATTATATTATCACCTTGAGAGTGGAAGATTTTCCTTATTAATCTCTGAGGTCTTATTTGTCTCAGGAAATGCCTAATCCACAAAAATTAATCAACAAATATTTGTTGATTGTGGAGAGGGTCAACAAAGTATCCTCTAGACTGAGAAGACACTGTAATATGGAAAAATGAAGGAAGCTGCTCCATCCTGTTTACCCAGGATTTTGTACAGGGTAACTTACTGAGGGGCAATCAAGCTGGTGGAGGGACTGAAGATCCACAGCACTATGAGTTTCCATCCCTATTCTCTGCTTCAATCTGGACCTTAATCCTCAGCTTTTATGGAGCAAGAGGCAGGGAGGTGAGGTCACAGAGTAGTTGTCTAAAGTGTGGCTTTCTGTGCCAGTGGGGAGAACAAGATGGAGAACTAAAGACAGATTCAATGTTATCAGCAGTCCCACATGGGATAAAGACAGAAATAATATCTAGTACAGTAGTGACAACAGACTAGTCTCTTCAAAATGATAACTAGGACTTAATTACTCTCGTAATTGTTTCAATGATTATTTATGACCTTGAGGTAAACTATTATTCACATTTTTCAATATATATGAACATATGCAAACATTTTGGAAAGCCATATTTTATTCTTTGCTTTAAATAAGAATTTTAAATATTTTTTTAATATTTTTATTTATTTCTAGGAGAGAGAGAGACAGTGTGAGCAGGGGAGGGTCAGAGAGAGAGGGAGTCACAGACTCTGAAATAGGCTCCAGGCTCTGAGCTGGCAGTCAGCACAGAGCCGGACGCGGGGCTCGAACCCACGAACCACGAGATCATGACCCAAGCGAAAGTCGGACGCCTAACCGACTAAGCCACTCAGGCGCCCCAAGAATTTTAAATATTTTGTTGAGACTTTTAAAAATTGAGATTAAACAGAAGTCATAATCTTAGCATTTGATATTTTCCTGATTTTAGATCAAGCCTGATATATTTATTAACTAACTGCATCAAAATATAATCATGTTAATATTTCTTTTCCTGGTTTGAAAAAAGATGAAGAAATAACTATTAAGAAGGGCATTCAATGGCATCTCTTTCTAAGATAAATATCTTCTTCAGTATTTCATATTGAAGATATATATTACCATTCATCTTAGGTATAAACTTCCGGCTTAATGTTAAATTTCTCCCAAGGAATAAATACTATCAAAGAGTAATTCAGAAAACTCACAGTACTCTGTAACTTTATAATATTTTTAAGAAACCTATGGTAGCTAATGAAGTTGTGGATTCAAAAGAAAAAACTACTATATCATTCTGAGACTCAGATAAAATGTATAGACGTACCCAATTTATCCCAAAGAGTTAAGATTAGAAGCAAGAGTCTAAACAGAGGATAATAAGAAACTTTGGTTTTATGAAATGATGCATACAAAAAATTGACTTAGAATACTTGAGGGAAAAGTAACACTTTAGCAATTGATGCAATTAAAATCTACTTACTTTACAAAATCTTATTTCTTATTGTTTCGCTTGATCACCTTTCTGCCTACCTTATCCCCTTAAGAAACAAAAAAGCTCAGTTTTGACATGATGCCCAATTGAACAATTTAACACCAACATTAATAAAGTAAAATAAATAATTCCCTATAAATGTTATTTCACTGTTGAGTGAATTTCTGTACTGAGTAATTTCTATAGCTTTTGTAAGAGTGCCAGTAGTTTAGCTGATGGCTGTCCCTGTCTCATGATCTTTTCAGATTTTTACAGGGATAGTCAGAAGACCAGATTCTTTCACCTCTTCTCATGGGTAATTGTCAAATGATGTTTGAGAAAATGATAAAAGTCATAAGACTGAAATTAGACTATCACACAAAGTAAAGCAGTCTTATTTTAGTGACATAAAAAAAGAAATAAATAAAAAAAGTGATGTGTTACTTTGACATATATTTTGTATTTTATGTTCTACTATCCCTAATCCAGACAAAACTTTCACAGTGAATGCCAAACTTTAATAAAACAACAAATAAGAATTAAATGAGTTCAAGACAAAACCATTCACTTAACTGAATTTTCTGTGTTCTGAAGCAACCCAAGATACTACTTGACAATATTTTACAGCTTTTGTCAAACTAAGCTTTTAAAAAATGTAAACATAATGACTGGGTAATCCACTTTCTTTTTTTTTGAAAGAATTTTTTTAAGTTCATGTATTTATTTTGAGGGAAAAAGAGAGAGAGTGGGGGAAGGGCAGAGAAAATCCCAAGCAGGCTCCACAAGGTCAGCACATAGCTCCACTTGGGGCTTCATCCTACAAACCCTGAGATCATGACATGAGCTAAAACTAAGAATCAGATACTTAACTGACAGAGCCACCCAAGTGCCCCATCTACTTTAAATTCTATGACAGCAAAAGCAAATTCTTTATAAAAGTCCACCTTCATCCTACAACTTAATGTACATAGGGCTAATGAAAAAGTACATTCAAATATGTTAACTTCTAGGGCATCTGAATACTAACCTATTGTCCCAGTTATTGTTATGGCTCTCAGCACAAACCTCTGGTTTGTGATCCTAGGGCTGGGACTTGCCCATTCTATTTCTGCTTTGTTACGTTGGCTTCTGTGAATCTCTGCTGATAGAAGATACTAGAAAAGCACTGGAAGATTTAAGGGGAAAAAAGTGGCTCACTCCTTCCTATTTGTTTCCTGTTCCTGTTTTGGCTACTTGCTGCGCTCAGTCACTGCAGCAATAACTTTTCACCCCGACAGTGATATTTCATTTCAGTAGCAGCGGCTGGATTCTTTTCCAACACCTTCTGAACCAACATCATCACACCTTCTCAGACATGTCCGCTTCACATAGTGAGCAGTAACTCCTTCCTAGGCTTCCGATTTTCAGATACCTGAGTTTCAGCTCTGCAGATGCCCTCCTCTATCTCTGAAGAATTAATAATTTCAAACTGTAATTGTCCCAGCCTCAGGATGGAATTATTTTCCAGTAGCTACTATCTCTAATGCCTGAGTATTTCCTTTCTGCCTTTTCAGTCCTCCAATAACTGGTAGCAAATCTTTATATTAAATCTTCCAATCAAAAACAAAAACAAACAACAACAATAAATATTGGTGTAACTTCTATCTCCCGACTGGACCCTGGATGATACATGGGTCATGATTATAGATTAACAAATGAGTGCTTAGATCCTTTTCCCACCTATCTTGGTTTACTGACATATGAAATCAATGTATCAGTTCTTTTGTAATTTTCAGCTGAGCTTAGATCCCTAGAGCCCCTTGATAAAGAGACCAGAGTTGCATGTAAACACTTTACTTCTTTAAGTAAAAAATGAATTACTCTTGACATTACTAACTCAGTATAAACTAGTTCCCAGTAACTTTTCAGTTATCACCAACAGATTTGCAGAAAGGATTGTCCTCTCTTACACATTTAAGTAGTCTGAACGAGTAACATCTCTAACACTTTACTCAACTTCATGCACTTATGTCTCTTCCCATTAAATACGCTCTTGCATGCATGATAGATTCAATGTCAAGAAACCCCAGGTTTTCAAACTTAGCAATGTGAATTTACCTAAAAATTCTTCTATGTTTTCCAACCTAACACTAAGTTGAGTAGCTCTTTTCTGTGCTTCTTTACCCTCAAGCATAAACTCCTGTAATGCCTATTTACTTACTTTTCTGCCTTTTGAACTACACCATCAACTTCCTGAAGATAAAAAATATTCTTAGTATTATTCCTACCAATAACAATTCAGTTCAATGCCTATCTTTCTGCATGCTGTCAGCAAATGTGGGAGGGATGAATGAATGAATGAATGGTTTTAATTAATTCAAGACTAATCCTCTTCTGTTATATAACAAACACTTGTCATGTCCGTACATTTCTATAGCTGAACTTTACTGTTATTTGCTCCCCACCCAAAAAATCTAATCAAAAACCTGTTGGTTTTTTTACTGTGTACATTGTATTTGTGTCACATTCTAAACTGCTTCTGTAAAGTATTTCTACCAAACTCTGTAGTCATTAAAATGATTAAATTGTGTTTGATTTAATTTAGTGTTAAGTACATTCTATTGTTTTCTGATTCTTTGGAAAACTGGTAATCCCCCATATAGTGTATGTGATAATTCCTTATTAATTAAAAAATCTGTTTAACAAGGACAACAATTCCCTTTCTACAATAGATAACACAGAGTTTATTCAATAATTAACTCCCTGTCAAAGTTCTCAAACTAATTTTATCTTGGGTTATTTTCCAAGATGCTTCAGCTCTATCTATGATTCTAGAAACCATCTGGTACAAATCTCCCTTGATTTCTTTTTTTATGATGTAATTTCCCTACATAAAACTATACTTAACTGCATTTTACTATAAATTCATTTTACTGTATTATTCAACTTACCTCTTGCTGTTGGTTCAAAATCTCAGGAGCCTCTTGGGTAAAATCTGAAACAAGCTCCTGAACATGAAGGATAGTGAGAGACTAGATTGGTAAGTGGCATGGTTAATAAGCAAGGGAACTTACATAGGAGGCTTGTCCCCAGGATCACAAAATGAGCTGCTCAGCACTCAAATACAAAAATCTTAAAAGTTTATACAGAGGGCTCAAGTTGGCTGGTCACATATACCATTCACATGGTCCCAACAACATGTTATTAACTAAAGACCCTGCCCTTAGGCAGAGGACCTTTGCTCAGGAGGAAGGCAAACAGAGGAAGGAATGAGAAGTTACCAATCCCTGGATCCAGGTCATAGGTCAACCTGCAGTTATATCCTCTCAATGACCTCCTCCAACACTTGCATAGGTTTTATTTTTCATTTATTTATTTGCTCATTTGCATATTTTAAATGACCAGTTATCATTTTTACTAGTCCTCTTCCTAGAATATGTATCTTCTCCTAGAATATGTGGAAAGTTAATGTTCTAATGTCTGCTGTGACATAAGTATTAGTATATTATGTGAAAGTAAAAATTGTTAGAGAGATTAAGTCAAGCTCCTTAACTTTGGAGAAAATAATACCTTTTACTTATTACCAGTATCGCTGAGAATATAAAACAAGATGATACACATATATATTTGCTTAGAAAAGTGACCATTTAAATTTAAGGCACATTTTGGATACCTGGGTGGTTCAGTCAGTTAAGCCTCATGATCATGAGATTGACACCTAAGTTCGGCTCTGCACTATCTGGTGGGATTCTCTCTCTCTCTCTCTCCCTTTGCCCCTCCCCTGCTAGTGAGTGTTCACTCAAAAGATAAAAATAATAATAAAATAAAATAAATTTAAGGCATACAAAACCTTCTTAATAGATTCAAGGTTTCCAGAAACAAAGATATTCAGTCTCCATTGCTTTTCAGGCCCATATCCTTACTTCTCTGTGGTAACTGTTTTCTTTATGCTCTCCAGCTAACTCTGATCATGATAAAACTGTTATCTGAATAACTTTCTTAATGTTATTAGATTTCCTCTGGAATGTTCTTTTCTGTATATAAACAGAAATGAAAACTCTTCTTATGTCCATTCAAATCATATGCTACCAGTTTTCCCATTTTCCATGAATTCTTGATCCCACACCACTGGTCCCTTTTAAGTTTTTCTTTGAATTCCAGTTAGTTAACACACAGTATAACATTTGTTTCAGGTGTACAATTTAGTGATTCAGCACTTCTATATAATACCCAGTGCTCATCACAAGTGCCCTTCTTAATTAATCCCCATCACATATTTCCCCCCTGCCCCAACCACCTCTCCTCTGATTGTTCTCTGTAATTAAGAATCTGTTCATTTGCTTCTCTCTCTTTTTTCCCCTTTGGTCATTTGTTTTGTTTCTTAAATTCCACATATGAAATCATATGGTATTTATTTTTCTCTGACTCAGTTATTTCACTTAGCCTAATACTAGTCCCTTTTAATAGTAGCATACCTCAACACCTCAGGACTTTTCACTCTTACTGGATCTTATGACTCTCTTCTCATTTTCTTTTGAACCAACTTTGTTCAGACTTTTACCCCACTGTTCCACTGAAACTGCTTTTGTCAAAATTACCAAAAATCTCTACATTGCTAAATCTCATGGCCAATTTTCACTGGTCATTTGAGCATCCTTGAAAGAATTTCTTCACTGGGCTCTCAGAACAATCTTCCAATTTACTATCTGCAGCCTACTGTGACAGATTCTACTTCTATCTTCAACCTTTAAACACTAGGAAGGACTCAGAGGTTAGTCCGTGGATCTCTTTTCTAACTACACTACTCCTCTGGTGATTCATCCAACTACACTACCCCTCTGGTGATTCATGAGGCTTTTTGTTCTAAATATCATTGATATACTGACAACATCTTAAAGTATGCATCCAGCCAGGAATTTATCAGCATACGTAACCAATGACCTAGTCTATATTTCCACTCAGATTAATAATAGAATTTCCAAACAACTATGTCCAGTATAGAACATGTTGGTCAGATGATATTGCCTTCTCTACTCTTAGAAAATGGCAACTGTATTTTTCCAGTTTTCCAAGACAAAAATCTTGATGCTTCTTGATGCTTCTATTTCTCAGGTGTCTACATAGCACCATCCTTATTAGTTCTAGCCTTGAAATAAAACCTACATCAAGTCATTTAGCAACTTTGCAGTTAGCACCCTTGCCCAAGCTGACATTACCTCAACAGCGTCTAATTCATTTTTATACCTGCAGATTCACCTTCCTGTAGTCTATTCTCAAGCACAGACCATGAAGGGAATTTTTTAAAAATGTAAGCCATATATGTCACCAGTCTGAACAAAATACTTAAACGACTTTATATTCAAAGAGAAAGACAATATCTTAATAATGGTACAAAAAGCCTTATATGATCTTGGTCCCATCACCTCACTAAAAGGTGAGTAACACTCTACTCCAGTCATGCTAGCCTCCTTGATATTTCTCCAATACACTAAGTTTACTTCTGCCTTAGGACACTCACACTTGTTGTAAAACTGTACTTATAAAACTCTTCTCCTAGATTTCCTTAAAGATGGCTGCTTCATTTTTCATAATTATTTTCCAAAATGTCACCTTAAGAGTGAAACTTCCTCTGTTCACCTGTTAAAAATGGTAATCTAATCAAACCTCCTAACAGGCCTCCTATTTTCTTTTCAAAATGCTTATTACTTATCATAGGTTTTACTTATTTGACCACTCTCTGTCTTCTCTACTGAGGTAAAAGATTTATGTAAATGTAGCCATATTCTCTTTCATTGATATATTCTCTGCTACCAGAAGACACTGAATACAAATTTATAGGAACTCAATAAATATTTGCTGAATAATTAAATAAAGTTAAGTAAATAAAAACTTAAAATAGAAGCATGTGGGTGGCTCAGTCCATGATCTGAGATCATGATCTCAGTTCATGACCCACAAACTGTGGGTTCTAGCCTCACATCAGTATCTTTACTGATAGTTTAGAGCCTGGAGCCTGCTTTGGATTCTGTGTCTCCCTCTCTCTGCCCCTCCCCAACTCATACTCTGTCTTTGTCTCTCTCAAAAATAAATAATAAACCTTAAAAAAACTTAAAAATATATCTGAAATACTGGAAATTGGACTATTTGCCATGACCAACCTAGTTATCTCCTGTAAATAGAAACATAGTCTGCTATATAAATATTCTTGATCCTACAGGTATAGGTTAAAATATTAAAAGGCTTGACTATCTTTAAGAAAGAACATAAAACAAAATATTGAAGATGATTTTCCTTGGAGGCTGTATTGGCAATTTGCTTTCTATCATGCAAGACAGTTTTAGAAAACTCAACAATAGATACTTTAGGGAATATGTAGTAGGTGAAATAAATGCTAGATACACAGCTTAAATATTTTGCCCAAAGTCTGAGGATCCATTAAGAAGTATTCACACTAGAAAAAGGGGCTTTCAAATTAAGAAGGGCTCTTGGTTAGGAGGTATGCATGTAAGAGGAGAGAAAACTTGTTTTCCATAGTACCTGCTGGTATGTGTTCATTAACTAAATATTTACTATCCTCATTATTTATTTAATTATAGTGGTAAAATCCTATAACAAGATCCCAGTTGGTAATAATAGTAAATTGAAGAACATTGATCTTTAAAGGAGAAACTATAGATGACATAAAACTGGCTCTATTTACTTTGCCAGAGGAATGTTTTCTGAAATTACAATTCTGTATTACTGAGTTCACTGCGTCCATATTTTCAAAGAACCTAAAATCATGTACATGGCAAGGTGTGAGTAAAGACGTTATGAGGCAGCAATTTGAATATCAGAAACAACATGAGCTGAATCTGTAGCCCTTCAGAACACAGAAACCAGTTCAACTCTAAAACTCACAATTCTACAATGGGTATGTTAATCAATATAATTATCTTTATTATCTTCATTATAACCAATCTTCATTTAAAATTTTCTTAGAATCCTAAAGTGGCTTAAAATATTACCAATTAAATCTCATGAAACTCTCCTAAGAGAGATTGTATAATAAGAATGCCACTTGACTGATGAGAACCATAAAACTCTTGACACAAAGGATACCATCGAACCCCCAATGCTAAGAGAATTGGCCAAACTCTAGCATACCTTCTATTGACCCTAGACCATGATCCTAGGATAATCACAGCTAACACCACCCTCTTAAAATGTCTACTTGAGAAAGCCCAACAATGTTGTAATGGTTAATTTTGTAAGTCAACTTGACTGGGTCACAGTTTACCGAGGGTGTTGGTGAAGCATTACTGTGGGTGATGTTGTTTTAGAATGAAATTAACTTTTGATTGAGTAGAGAAAATTGCTCTTGCAGTTAAATGTCAGACTTCAGCTCAGATCATGATCTCACAGTTCATGGGTTTGAGCTCCAGTTCGGGCTCTGTGCTGACAGCTCAGAGCCTGAAGCCTGCTTCAGATTCTATGTGTCTCTCTCTCCTCCCTTCTCCTGCTCATGCTTTCTCTCTCTCTCTCTCTCTCTCTCTCTCTCTCTCTGTCTTTCTCTGTCTGTCTCTCTCAAAAAAAGCAAACTTAAAAAAAAGAAAACTGTTCTTCTGAAGGCATGAATAATTTAAATAGTTCATCCCCCCGGAATAGGAGGAAATTTCTCCTGACTGACTTCCTTGACCTGAAACATTGATCTGTTCCTGACTTCAACCTCAAACTGAAATGTTTTGGCTCCTTTCAGGTCTTGAGACCATTGGCTGCAGGCTAGAACTTAAACCATTGATTCTCTTGGTTCTCAGGCCTTCAGATTCAGACTGAAATTCCATTATTGGCTCTCCTAGGTCTCCAGCTTGCAGGTTGCATATCTTGGAACTTCTCGGCCTTTATAGTCATGTGAACTGATTGCTTATAATAAATCATATATACATGAGTGTGTATTTATGTGTATGTGTGTATCCCATTTGGTTCTGTTTCTCTGGAAAGCTCTAATACACCTGACAAAAGAATTTACTGTTTGTTCCAACCAGAACCTGACTATAGGTCCCTTACATCTCTTTTTTCTTAGAGGAGTTACTACAGAAAACTTATAAATAATTTCACTGTCTCTTTGAGCATGGTAAATATTCTACCACCCAAAAATGTCTCCTTGAGTAACTGGGGGCTATTTCTTTAAAATGCAGGGACGCTTGGGTGGCTCTGTCGGTTAAGCCTCAGAAGCTTGGTTTCAGCTCAGGTCATGATCTCACAGTTTCATGGGTTCCAGACCTGCTTCAGGCTCCAGGCTGGCAGGGCAGAGCCTGTTTGGAATTGTCTCTCCCTCCCTCCCTCTGCCCACTTGTGCTAGCTCTGTCTCTCTCAAAATAAATAAATAAACTTAAAAATAAATAAATAAAATGCAAACGTCCAGGGAGATGGCCATCCTATTTCCCATTTCTTTTGGGAGAGTAAGACTAACTTTGGTGAGCACCTTCTCTAATTTGCAAAACTATCTCCTGTTCTAAAGATATAAAAAGTTTGTTTCTCCCCCAGGTAAGTGCCAATTAACAAACTGGTAGCCTAGTCACATTGGCCAACCTGCTTTAATACACTTCAGTACTTTTCCTTTAGCACATTCTTGCATTCTAAAAATCTCCTATCTTCCATTTTGGTGCAGTTGAACCCAGATTACACTGAAATCTCTCTTTCCTACTGCAGTAGTCTGAATAAAATCTGTCTTGCAAATTTTATTAGTTTTTTATTTATTATTATTATTTTTTTTTTTTTGAGAGAGAGAGACAGGGCATGAGCAGTGGAGGGTCAGATAGAGAAGAAGACACAGAATCCAAAGCAGGCTCCAGGCTCTGAGCTGTCATCACAGAGCTGAACCCATAAGCTGCTAGATCACAACCAGATCCAAAGTCAGACGCTTAACCGACTGAGCCACTCAGGTGCCTGTATCTTTCAACTTCTAAAGGTATTTTTGTTTATTTATTTATTTTGAGAGAGAGAGAAAGTGCATGCACACACACACAAGTAGAGGAAGCTCAGAGAGAGAGAGAGAGGGAGAGAGAGAATCCCAAGTAGATTCTGCACTGTCAGCACAGACCCTGATGCCAGCCATGATCTGTGAGATCATGACCTGACTTGAAATCAAGAGATCTTAACTTACTGAGCCACACAGAAGCCCCTGTCTTGCAGCTTTTAACCAGTGTCTGGAGAATCTCTCCTTGACACTAACTTGATCACTCTCTAGAACAGACATTGACCTTGGAAATGTGGTTAGAAACAGAAAAAGTAATATAAACTAATTTAAATATTTTTTCCTGCTTGTTCAACAATAGAACTCACACTTTCACTATTCTTGATTCCACAAAATATGTAGATGACATTAGTTGTAGTAGTAATAGTAATAGTAGTAGTGGTGGCAGCAAAAGCTAACATGTATTAAGTAATTGCTTTGTACCAGACTTTGGCTTAACTGTCTGTCTTATCTAATCTCGTAACAGTGGTAAAATATACTAGGCTAATGCAAATTTCTTTTTATAGTTAAACAACTGAAGCAAAAGAAAAGTTCATTATTTCTAAGTGTTCGAACTGAGGTAAGGAAAAAATAGTGAAAATGGAATGAAAAAAAAACAGATGGTAGGGTAGAAAGAGAATTAAAAGGAAATAATGCAAGCTTAAACTGAAGTAATGATTCATGCCAAAACATTCTTGTGTTTGTTTAATTTTTGCTTTGTTTTGGTTTGGATACAGGGGTGGTACATAGTGTGATAATAACTGAAGTGATCTTATTTTTATTTTTTTTTAATTTTTTTTAACAAATAGTTTATTGTCAAATCAGTTTCCACATAACACCCAGTGCTCATCCCCACAAGTGCCCTCCTCCATGCTCATCCCCCTCTCCCCCCCACATCCATCAGTCCTCAGTTTTTGTCAGCATTCAAGAGTCTCTCATGGTTTGCCTCCCTCCATTTCCCCCACCATTTCCCTCCTTCTTCTCCCCCTTGTTCCTCAGTTAATTTCCTCCTAATCCTCCTATATGTGCAAACATGTGATATTTGTCCTTCTCTGCCTGACTTATTTCGCTCAGCATCACACCCTCAAGGTCCATCCATGTTGCTACACATGGCCAGATTTCATTGTTTCTCATTGCCATGGAGTATTCCATGGTATAGATAAACCACATCTTCTTGATCCATCCGTCTGTTGCTGGACACTTAGGCTCTTTCCATGTTTTAGCTATTGTGGAGAGTGCTGCTATGAACATTGGGGTACATGTGCTCCTATGCATCAGCATTTCTGTATCCCTTGGGTAAATTCCTAGCAGTGCTATTGCTGGGTCCTAGGGGAGTTCTAGTGTTAGTTTCCTGAGGAACCTCCACACTGTTTCCCAGAGGGGCTGTACCAGTTTACATTCCCACCAACAGTGTAGGAGGGTGCCCGTTTCTCCACATCCTCGCCAGCATCTAGAGTTCTCTGATTTGCTCATTTTAGCCACTCTGACTGGTGTGAGGTGGTATCTCAGTGTGGTTTTG